>NC_050203.1:62222219-62239719 GCF_013141755.1 Anopheles stephensi | reverse complement strand
GATTGTCGCACCATCGCGGTCGTTGAAGTCAACTCCGATACCGACTTCCGGACATCCGAAGTTATTGCGCCAGTAACCACCACTACGCTACGTCACATGCTGCTACGCAACGAATATGCTCCGCTACGGTGGACGTGGGGATGAGATTTTAATTACTGTGCGAACTGTTGCCACAGCCTCCCGACGCATGCCGATGAATTTTGGAACATCAATGAGCGGGGTTGTTTTTTGTCTTTAACTCTTTTTCTTGATGTTGATACCTGCCATATTGATGACAGTGCTGAACGTACGAACAATGCTTCAATTACACACTGTATTTAACGTTAATAGCAAGAGCTACGAATAAAGAAGATAATTTTTATGATCATTTTTTTCTCATTAGATCACTCTGTATTTTACTGCCCATCTTGCCATAATATTTAATATGTTAAACCCAGTTCTACAGCAGTCTTATTTGATTTGGAGCAGCCATTTGTTTTACAGCAGCACAAAAAGCGAAGCACATCTTGACTTCATCGAGTTTTAAAGCATCTTCTCTAAAGATACGTCCTATCAACTCCATCAGGAATTGACGAGGAATTCATCAACGAATAAATCGTCTCACATATGTATGTCAGAGCATACTGTTAAGTCTCTTTTTCTTCTTGTTTCTTGTGAGTGCAACTCAACCTTCTATGAGAGAGCAATATATTGCTCCAACATATTCGAAAACTCAACCACTCTCTACAGGCTTTCGTCTACAATCCGTGTCGCATATATAAAGGCGAATAACGGGCTTGTAAAGAGGCGCATTGAGGTCTCAAAGGCCCAAAGCCTCTACAAATAAAGGTAATAAAAAAATCTTCTTCCACTTTTTTCATTCGGTTTCACCAGTATTTGGATAAATCATGTACAAATAATGTTCTGATCATTGTTTTCATGTCATGTGCCTTCATGTTAATTCATTCATTCGATAGTTTTTCTTCAAATTCCATTGTTCATGAAGGACGGCCTGGCCGTATTACTTTTAAAATCCATTTGATACTCTGCAAATTTTCTTCCCTCGTTTACGGTTAAGTCTATTTTGGAAAGTTGGACATTGTTGTCTAGAATAGACTCTCCAAAGAAATGTTCATCACAATCGCTCAGACGCATTGCATACGGAGCTTGATACAGAGATCTATTTGGAAGAACACTCATCGTCGAACGAAAAGTCTTTCAATTTTTTTCAACAGTAACGTATTGATTTTTTTTTTTGCTAAAATATCTTTTACGGATCAGAAAACTCTTTTACTTTATCAAATTATTCTACACCATTCTACTACAGGAGTAGTAGCTGAACGTCGCAGTTTAGTAAAATCTGAAAATAGAAAAATAAGGTCAAATTAAATTATTTGTTAACTGAATGCCATAGCTAAGGTAGCAGCCATCTGCCGATGATACGTTCAGGGAGTGATTTCATAGCATAAATGAAGTAAAACCTTTAGTAATTTTCTTTTAATTGGCACTCTAAGAAGTTTTTGATTGTGCATATATTGTAGGACATTCATACAAATGCTTTAAACAATAAACAGTGCTGAAACGTTGCTCTACGTGCAGGTACTGCGCAAAATAAATTTTAAAGCACAGTTCTGAATACCTCTTCCACGCTTTATTAATTCAAATGGCTCACGGGAAAGCAGTTCAGGGCAAATCTAAAGAAAATATCCACTTCCGTCATTTGCTCCCTTTTTAAGGTCTGCATAAATCAAACCAAAACTATCTCAAAGTGCTGCGCATTCCAAGTGTTTGCCATTTTTACGTCAACCTGCCTGCCTGGTGGATGGGAAAATATTTTGCATCCTTTATTTTCATTAATCATAAATTTCAACCACCATCACCACCAGCAACCAACCCCATCACCACCAAAAAGGCTAATGCTGCTTGAACTATGATTGTTTGATTGCACCGCCGCCACCACCGTTTTGTGAAATGGGATCGTGATGTGCAACGGGCAGAAAGTTCTGGCGATCCTTCACGGGGCAGTTTTATTTTATTTCGTTGTTGTCGTTGTTGCTTCAAAAGCTCAGCTCGCCTCTCGGTCCAACGGCGAAGGATTTGGTGTGCGGACAGGCGGCTCCACCCGTACCGAGCACTACCGACCACGCGGCTCAAGAGAGCTCAATAGGATAAATAGAACCGGAGCAGTTTTCCATCCTTCCGACGCTATATTTTGTTTTTGAATGTCTGCCAAGACAAGACAGAATTTAATATTTATTGCCCCGAGAGCGTAAATCAGCACTATGCATAAATAATGTTTTAAAGGCTACGCCAGTTTGCCGGCTGGCATGTCCGAGAATGTCAGCAGTTAACCTAGCCTGGTGCTATTATATTTTTACCGGCAAAATGAAGCTGAAATTCGGTGGCCAGTGGGTGTCACAAACACGTCGCATTCATAATCACTGCCGAGGGGGTTTAGAGCTTTAGTGTTTGTTTGTTGGTTTTGTTTTTGGTTGTGCATTGTTATTGGATAACGACTAGTATTATTTAGCACTCGAAGAAGTGTGGTTTCACTATTGGAGGATTCTAGTAACAACTGTTAGTCATCACTATATGAAATCAAACTTCAACAATTAAAGTTTCACAGAATTAAAAATATATTTGAACGATTCATTTAAACAAATGTCTTGATACATATTTTAAGGTTAGTTTTCTTTTCGTATTACCTCTACCACACAAACCTAGTCTGCAACAGAACTCAACTTGCGAAAAATGTTAAATTAATTTACCACGGTACCGTCCAGTACACAAATCTTAACACTCACAAATCAAGAAAAAATATGCTCTTTAGACATGCCAGGCTAGGGTGCCGGTTTGAGCATTGTGTATTCCCGAGATATACAACTCTTCAAGCTCCCTTTGGTGGGTTTCACTTTTTGAAAGATTTATGAGAAAAATCACGCAAAAAAAACTACCCCAACGAACATTTACAAATCTTCCCGCTTTGTTTTATTGTTTTATTCATTTTTTTTTTGCTCTTTGAAAATTCTCATAACCTACAATCCTTTGAAAAGTATGTGCCGATTGAAGCGGCCGCACCAAAACATTCCTACGGAAATAAGAATACTTACCGCTGGATTGTGGAAGGCAGGCAGCAATAATTCATTGGGGCACCAATGGCACCATTTTGGTTGGGTCCTGGGCAGCAGAAACAGTTCCACCGCCGAATCGTTGAATGGTTCGGCTTGTCCATTACTCCCGCGCTACATGCATCAAATGGGGGTCGTGCAAGTATAAATGAAATAACCATCCACCGATCGACGAACAACTTCAACAAAACGTACGTATAACGTTAGAAACGCGATAATTACTACCTAACCGCAAGAGACCTGATTGATGCTTGGGAGGCGTATCGTAGCATTTGTTTTTTCGTTTTATTAATTTATGTTCAATTTCATTCCTCTTGTGTGTTTGAAAAGGCTTTTGTTGGTTTGAATGTGCTGTTACGAGCGTGAATGTAAAGTAGTTTTTTGGTGTTTTGGTGCTTTATCTCAATTCCTTGCAATTTATATGCCAACGAAGTAAATATCCGAAAATATAAAAAAATCTTCCAAAACTTGTAGCCTTTAATATATTTGATGTAAGATAGATCTATACTGTACAATGAAAAAACACAAAAAAGAAAAGGTTTAGAAATGCCTCGCCCATCGAGCGGTTGGAATGATTTTAGAATACGATTAGACAATTGTAACGCCCAATCCACGATTTGTTTCTTGGGTGCTATATGATACCCTTGAGGGTCTGATTAAAAGAATAATGAATATATTACGAGGAATATATATGCTTAGAAAAGCGATTCTGCTTATTTTCGTGATTTTTGCTCTCCATTGCAATAGTTCTCGCTAAATGATTTATATACCCATTTCATCGTTAGCTGACTTCGAACGTTACAGTCGAAAAAATGTTAACATCTGTTCTTTGGATATTTCTTATTCAACCAGTTAGAACTCCCGGCCCCGCTCTGCTTCCCCCAGATTGACCCAGACCGATTGATCATGCGATTTATTTTATTCGTTCACTTTGCCCATCAGCAAAACTGTAGCAACTCGCCCCCGAAGCATTGATTCATACCAGCTTGCATGGACTTTGATTAATTACGCTTAATTCTACCTTTACCGATGAGCTCCGGTACGCGCCCAGGGACGTGTGCAGACGATTAGACATTTCTCTTAGACCGCTAGTAAGCGCCCACAGCGGATTTGGTAGAATTATTTCATTCTAAGTGCCACCAACCGATATCAATTGATCGGTTTGTGATGTATGCAGCACCGGGCAGCGGCCGCGAATTGCTCATTTTTCTTTCATTGGAATGTCCCGAGGCAGTTCGTCTTGAAGGAATAAATTAAAAAAGCCAGACCAATAAACTTAAGAAAAAACCAGTCGCACGAACTCAGAGCTGCTCGAGGGACTTGTGTGCGGTAAAGAAACTTGTGAAGCAGTAAACCCTTGATTATTCAGAATTTATCACCCTACGTCAGCTACGGTCCAGCATTGATTCCGAATGAACACCCCTTTCTAATTGTCTTTCGGGCAAATATCGTATACCTATACATAACTGCGACAAGCTGCGAATGTTTGTGAAAGCATTGGAAAAAAGGGTAGAAAACTGGCGGTTTTTGAACTAATGTTATAAAATTATTTACGATAATGAACAAATCGATTTTTCCATCATTTTAAGAACATAATTTTGCATTCTAATTTGAAGTATACAATACCACCATACCGCCATACCACCTTCCCAATCCTCCTGCAACCAAACAATCAAATGTTCCACGTACATTCACCTTTGCCTGATAAAAGTGACATGTTCAACTTTTCCGAATCCTACATGTAACCCTAAATCATAACTCTTTACATTTCGATCACCATCGAAGTGGAGGGTTGTGCACCTGAGCTTTCCCATCGCATTCGAGCAGTGCGAGATTAGTTCGAACCGGTCACGGTTTGCTATTGTACAGTGTGATAAACATCATCATCCGTCTGTCCGACCGTAGAATGGTGGAGTGGAGAGAAAGTTTTGTAGAACCAGCAGAAAATAGAGGCGAACCACACACACATTCGCACTAAGATGCACAGGCAAGAAATGTCGCCCGTATTCGAATGCGCAAGAAGGGATAACCCTCTGTCGACATAAATTTCGAAACTTGTCCTGTCCGGCCCGTCGTTGCGCCAGTATCGAGTGGAGTGCCTCCATCTCCAGGTGGAGTTTGGTCGATTGTGAGGTGCGGGGACCCTGGACCGGCAGTGATCGAAAAATCCATAATTTGATAATATATTGAAGAAAACTTATACAGTAATTTATAATCTACAAGTTATGCCGTCCGGCTTCATAAAGTATTCTCACTTGAATGACTCATTTATAAACTTAATATACCGATGATACCGGTTGCCGGCAGCAGGGTTGCAAGGCAAATGAAGGTATTTAGCTGCCGACGTTACAACCGCAAGACGCTCAGGACGCCAATCTTTCTTACCCTGACCCTGATCGTATGGTCTTCAATTTTGTTCTAACAGCAATTCTGTGTTGTGGTAAACGCAAAGAACGCATCGTTTCCGATTGACTGGTAGAGGGCTGATGCATGTGCAATAGGGAGGGAGGAGGGGCATTCTTACTCGAAGCGCAAGAACGATGTGTTGCCATACCGAGGCGACATAGTCCAGTCAAACTTTTGCAATCCAAAGTCGTTCCGGATGTCCGACGGTGCAGCACACAGGACAGCACGGTGTCAGTGCAGTGGACACATGCATGCAAATATTCACGCAGGATCCCCGACCAGTAAGGAAACCGTAAAGATGTACGTTGGTTCGAATAGGTCATCTGCCCCCGAGTAGTGGTGGTAGTGGTGTGGATTGCCGAAGGGATCGGACTGCATCGGGAAGCTTCCCACGATGATCCTGTGGGTAGCTGCGTCTCCTACCGAAGGAAGTTGAGTGTGTCCAAACGGTGGCCAACTTCTTCTGCATCATTCCGCCAGCCATGCTAGCTCGGTGAAAGCATCCGAGTAATATTCTTGTGCTTTGAGGTTCTTGGATCACGAAAGACGCTACCTACCACCTCCAGCTTATGTGTTCATTCTTTGGCGATATGTCCACCTCCATGTGTGGTTTATGTGTGTGTGTATGAGAGAAAACACAGTCCTATTAGTCTGGAGAATGTACTGAGTGCGAAGAATGAGCCCAACAAGTCCACGGTAAAGATTGGGAAAGCGACGAAGAAAATGCTATTCTTCTTTGATAATAATAATTTACTACTGTTGCTTCGACTTTTGACCAGGACATCGTGCTTAACTATGAATTCAAAGTATTTCTTGGTTACGCTGCGGGAACGTGAGAGAATTTACTTGCTTTTTGGTCTTCTTTGCAGTGTGCACACATAAATTCAAACTATGTGAAAACAGGACATTTATCCATTATTCAATTAAAAGTTAAGGAACCTCTCAAGACACTCGATCTCGGTGGCTGCTCCATCACACCTCACTGCACTATCCGATGGTCTAGCGTTAACTTCCGAAATCCAAAATCAACGATTTTCAGTCGCTTAACGAATGGTTGCATTAATTGAAAATAACCAATCAAAGTCAGATCCAATTCGGCAATGATCGTCCAAAATATTTTGCCACTCGACCTGTGTGTTACTGATTTCAATTATCCGGCCCCCCTCAACATCAGATGTTGGACGGTTTCGTGCGGTGCTGTCCAAGTACTTGAAATGCGAATCTTACCGTTCAATGGTCAATTGTTAAGCTAAAAGTGCTGCCCGATCAACTCCATTCCAATGGCTGTTCACGCTACACGTCTCGCACAACGGGGGCATGTCTCAGAAACCGATCTGCTCCAAAGAACAACCCTTTCCGTGCTCGGCTTCTTTGCAAACCACCGATAAGCTGATGAAGAATGTAGATAGTTCAGTGAGCCAACCCCTTTTCGGCGGATTCACCGATATATCCGCTGTCTATCGGAAGCAAAGTTGAAAGAACCTCCGATGTCCGAGACGTTCTGGCATAGGTTTCCTTTCTTGCGCCCTGCACCAATCCTTTCCCCGGTCCCTAACAGTAGTGTAACTTACCCGGCATATGGCATCAACGATACAATCAAAGCATTTCGATTTGATTTCCAGAAATTGCATCTTCCGCATACGAGCACCCGATCGACTGTGACCGCCCTTGTGAACGAACCATTCGTACCAGTCGACGGGGTTGATTTTCTCAGGCAGCAGCATGGGTGCCTCCGTATGATTTCGATTGTAGAACCGCATCCTCACACTGGTTCACCTACTGGTCGCCCGGTGGTGTGGTGAGTTTTGTGGCGAGAAAATCGAAAACATTCTGATTATAATAAACATTCTTGACCGGTCTTATCAAACCGCTGAAGCGTGAGTAAAGCTTTCATTCCTTCCGATATCTTTTCCAGCGCTTCCGTGCCGTACATACTGTGACCATCATTACCGCTATCGCTACACTCTCCTGGCAGGACCGTGCTATTAGCCAGTTTTGCAGATGATGACCACGTAACGCCAGCGCTACCACAACCGTCGTGAAGCTTCTGAGGAGTTTAACCAGTTTGATTTAGCCTCCACGTGATGTCGGGAATGCCTCCCCTCCCCGACCCGTTGATCTTTGCCAGTACCGTGTGCAATGGTGCTACAACGCCACACAATACACGAGACTATCGGAAGGGAAGCTTCACGGTAGGAAGACGGTTATTTGGAGAATAAATGCAAGGCAAAGCTTCCTCCCACCTGACGGGAAGCTGGAAATGCGGGATAATAATCTCTTTCGAAGCATCTTTCCGAAATCGAGAGCACACGGGTGAAGAAGATATTCTGCTCGTAATGAACCAATCTTTTCCAGAAGTCAATTTTCTCCGATCGAATCCTTTTTTTTTCCTCCCTGCGTTCCACACAGTTTCCCACAGATTCCCTTACAGTGGTGCCCGACTGCTTTCATCACTATTTGCCACCACGTATACACCCGCACAGACACACACACATACGCGATGAGAGCCACCGAAGAATGAAAGACTTTGCAAAACTACGATACCTTCCACCGCCTGCATGGTAAGGATGCTGATGCTCCTGTTTGCTATTTGTGCTACTGATACGGCCGACTGTTTTCGATAGGATGGCCGCAACTCGTTTCTTTGCTTTGAGGAAAATCAAACGCTTGTCGAAGATGGGAAGGTAAATAATACACTTTTATTCATTTGCAGGATTTCATTTTCAAACCGGTACGGCAGCCTGTACCTACTGGTTAGCGAGCAGCGCTCAGCGCTTTGTAGCAGGATGCAAAGTAAACGGAATCGTTTGAGCTCCACACAAAGAACGTATGTAACTGATTAGCATGCGATGGGATATTAATTAGCAAACACGTGTGCAAACTTGGTCGGTCGATAAAAGAGTTGTCTGTTTAATAGTGGAAGGAACAATTCATAAAAAAGTAATTAGTTTTCTTAAAAAAATACGTTCTTCAAAAACAACTTTATTCTTAAATCTCAGAAGTAAATATTTAAGGAAAAATACTTCAGTATTCTACTTCTTCTTTTGTTTCGTGGTGAAAAGCTTCTTTTAGCAATACGGCCAGGCCGTTCTTTATGAATAAAAAAAAAAACTTCTTTTATGTATGTGCTCATTTTCCATACTCAACCTAGAGAGGTCTTGGCATACAAATTCTGGCTTCCATGACTTGACCTGAAGAGTCCCAATACCTGATTAATCAGCCCTTTAGGACATTCATTGATGATATAATGAAAACTTAAGCTTGAGCTTGAGCCTGCGTAAATCTCCTGGGGTTGAAGCAAACAATCGTTTTGTTTGTAATGTAGCTTAGATTTTCTTTTTTTTCTTTGTTGTTTTGAGTTCATAATCTTTTCCTTTAGTTTGTTTACAAATATAGGATTAAATTTCTTGCTGTAATACATCTTCGAAATTACCAAGAGTACAATCTTCGAAATTACCAAGAGTACATGCAGCCATCTCAACATGTTTCAGAGAAAACATTTAAATATTGAAAGTCAATCCGACTATCCCGAATTCCCACACCGCACTACATGTACACATACGCGCGCGCCAAATCAATTTGCATCTCGCTCAAAGGATTCGGCTCCGTTCCGATTGACGGTGATTAAGATTTCATGCTCAGGCCGCCCTTTTTCGCCTATTCATGACATCCAGTACCATCCGCTGCACTGGCGCTCAATGATCAAAAAGTAATTTTATCACCATCGCAACCCGTAACGGGGGTATCCTGCTAGCAGGAGCCTTTTTGCGCTTTCAAACAATCGCCAACGCCACACCAACCTGCCACTGGGGAAGGATCATCACCATGCAAAATCAATCTGCCGAATTTATCGCCTACGAATCGTGGCGACCTTTCCGTGGCGGTTGGTAAACAACGCCAGAATACAAATAGAGCGCCTCCATGAATAATTGATCACTAAATCAACGATCTGATCACATTAGATGATGCCCGAATGGTTGTGGAAATGGTGGTAAAGGATGTGGCCGGGGACCGGAGTTTAGCAGTGACAGAAATCCGTACCGCGCGATTCCACGCGATTGCTAAATTTGACACATCTGCATACAGATGTCGCTCCACGTACGGTTGCCGTGAAGATTGCCCTTTTTTTCGCGTTACTTTCTTTGGTTTGGTTTCCCATCTCGGTCTTCGGATTTGTACAGCCCCATGCCAGTGATCCTTTTACGACGGTACCAAAGGGAATGGCTAACGGAGTTGCACGATGTTTTACTAATGTATTGCCTACTTTGCCAACGACTACGACCCGCGGAGTAATGTTGTCACCTTTCTGGACACCAGCCGTCACACATCAGCCAGCGCACCAACCAACCGTTCGCGGACCAACCGGGAATGGGATTATTTTAGGACCATCACATTCTAAAACCACACCAACACACCACGCGAATGGAACAGGCTGCGGGAAATCGTGCGGCGGTGAGGAAGTGAGGAGTCGTAAAAATACATGAATATACCAAATGGCAAGATCTCACTGAAAACATCTGTAAGGCATTTGGGTAACATCAGTGTGGGTTTTTCTTTCCCCAGAAAGGACCGCATCAAACGACAGCTCCACCGGCAAGGATCAGAAAAGCGGCCAGGACTGCCAAGGTTCTGATGCTGCTGCTGTTGCTGTTGTTGTTACTGCTTCTGTCTTATTGAAGGGTCTTTCCACTCGCGATAGGTGCGCGTTGTACTGTCACTTCAATAAGTAAAGTGCCGAATTTGGATTAAGCTTCCAACTCCAGCTCGCAACGATGGAAAGAATAAGCCAAAAACAAACGTTGCGTGTTTTTTGCCCAATTCTTCCTCCAACACATATGGTCGCCTCGAGAAAGAATTCTACTTCAAAAGAACGAAACAACGGTACGGGTTTCTTAAAATAAAACAATAACAGCAGCGACATAGGTGTGCCGAAAGCTCTTACCACCCGACAAACGACACTACCATGTATGGCCGGGAACCGTGGTGGGCGAATGTGAAAAGTTTGCAATTTTCCTTCAGCTGGCTTGTATAATAACGGCCCCGAAAGATGCTTCACTCTCGTCGAACGACGATGGTGGTCGGCGTAGAAGCGCTTCTACATCTCGTCACACGTTGAAACCTTGCCCGTGTGCCCATACTCCCGAACAGACACGGTTTTACTTTGTATGGAAATTTTTAAGCGAAGTGAAATGAAGAAAGATACTTTCGCCCGGTGAATATGTTAATTCTTCTTCGACCCTCACACTCACTCCCACGGCTTTGGCTGCCGAAATCGCAGGACGATGATGCGATTTTGGCTTCATCCTTGACTTCTCGTCGTGAAAGTCAACTTTTCTTTCTCGGTCGCTGGTTGCGATTGTGTGGGGTAAGGTGGGGAACCCGAGCCATGGGAAGCATGGGAATTGCTTTGCGTCATTTGATGCCCGCACACCTGAGCTGGCGTGAGTGGTAAATTGTATTCAAACGTCGGTATGTGCGAACTGCGACAACGACCAACCGCAGGATGACACTAATTTCGTTTCGTTCCATCATCATCGTCGCGGTTCTGCCACGGTTACGAGTGCGCCCACGAAGACTGACAACTTTGGCGCTGGCATTCTTCTTTTTATATATTTAGCAAATAACTTTTACTAGCGCTAGAAGCAGGGAGCCGGCAGTCGTGGCGAAAGACATTTATGGAAATGCATTAGCCCAAAGCAGCACTCAAGTGTTGTGGAACAAAAGGCCCGCATATGACACCTTCTGTCGTTCGGGATGAGCAAAGAGCAAGCAGCGCACGAAATGGAAGCTTAAATAATTAAAATTTAGCGAAAACCCGGTGTCCAAAAGTGTAGCAAAGCTGACAGTAAAATTAGCAAAAATCCAATCAAATCTTTTGGAAACAATTACACAAACTGCTAATCGAAGTGTTCAATTTCAATGACCGGATCGGCCAAGGGCCAGCACTGTATGACCATTGGCTAGTAATTAAAGATTTTTTCCTAATTTTCTCGACTAAAGCATTCTTTTACTCTCCCTCTTTTTTTTACAGACAATTTTCTACCTACAGCACGCTTCCGTTTACACAACCAATCCAATTTCAAACGAGCCATACCATCGCACAATAGATATAATTTTTCACAATTAGCAACTAATTGAATATTTAGCTCAACGTCACCCTCTTCAGATAGCGCTGTGCCTTAACGTAGTACAAACACGAACACGATTCTTCCACGAGCGCTTATTTGACGGTGTGTTCCCACTGGCAAACGCCGCGTCTCATGTACCTAGCAAAAACAGCCAACCAAAACCACCGCCTTCAGCCATTGCCGAGACATGCAGAAACAGTTAAAAACTCGGGAAGGAAATTGAAATACAAAAATACACTTGCTTCGAATGGTGGCACAATTTTTAGAACGCGCCTCACCGACCGAAAGCACCGTGCACATTTGCCGAAGCGACAACGATCATTTCTCCCCAAATAGTCGTAATGACCGAAAATTGTAATTTTTGAATTTTCCACTCAAAAAACACACAAACCCGGGGAAGCGTACACCGGACACACACTTCCCGGCTGCAACCGGGTGCGAAATTGAACGTTTGCAGCATAAGCAACAGGAGCAACTCGATGCTACCAAATGTATTCAATACAGAATTCCCTTTACCATTTTCTTGCTGCTTGCCGTTTGAGAAACCTGCCGAATCCTGCCGCCGACTTTCCGATGACGGTTCGAGGGCTCGTTTCATGGGAAGTCTACAACCGATCCGATCCGAGCGCATCGTAAAGTCATACTTAGGAGCTGTATTATTAAAATTCTAATTTGCCAAACAAGATACCGCTGGGCGAAATATTTTGTGACAACAATTAAAGTCTTCAACCAATTACACTGGGAGTTTATTTTTATTTGCTCCCTAACGCTTCGACACAGCACCACTCCGAATGCCGGCCGAATGCAGCCAGAGAACAACGGGCAAGTAGCAATTTCGTCGTTTGACTGTTGATTTCTGCCATCGCTTCTCGATTGGCAAATGCGGTCGTAACGTAAAGGAATGCTACCTACGATGATCCGATTACCGGGCTGTTGCCATTTTTTGGACGTAATTACTGAATCTCTTGATATTAGGAGTCGCCTATCCAGTACTGTTCTGCATGCACTTGTTTGATTACAAGTGTGACTGGGTGCAACGTTCGAGCTCGTTTGCAAATGTAGCACTTTTATGAGCAAAAGCTGAACGCATTCTTGATTTTAACGTGCAATAAATGAATCATATGTATTTAAAGTGTTTATTTTATTGTTTTTATTAAAAATAACTAAATTTTTCTACTCAATTCATCTCTTCTGCTAAGTATTATCTTTTTTATCGATCGTAAAAGGGTTTATTAAGGAGACCAATGAATCTATAAATATTTATTTATTTATATATACAATCAAATATATGATTGTGTTGAAATTAAAGTCATATTTAATAATCCACGATTATTGCCAGGGCATTTTATACTTATTGAATTTTTACTATTTTGTCAAATCTCTTCTCCACCAAACACAAAACTATAACCTATGTCATGATTCTGAAACAATACAACCCGGCTGCCTACAAAAACACGACACATTCTTACGATTGCGCTCCGTCCTTAACATCACCATCAACGTGCTGCATTGGGTGACAATAAAGTAGAATAATCGGCAAATCTATGAGTATTTTCGCTGCGGCATTTCTGCTAAAGCCGTCCTACTACACGCACCGCTTTTCCCGGGGCAAAATTCTGCAGCAGTAGATTAGTGCCCCGGTACTCGGGGAGTTTCTCCCTTCCGCAGCGCACACTAAATTGCCTCTCGAGTGTGTCATCTGAAGTGCTCCGATAGATTCGTCGATTCGTCGGCCTCCCATACTCATCCCGTGCGCCTGCGACAACCGGAGCGGAATGGCGAGCAGAGCAAAGGTATCGAAAAACGGTTCCGGCCAACACGGCGTGGTTTGGGGATAAGATTTCGTCGATATATCCCATCGACACTCGACGGGCAGGAGATGGGATCGCCCACTCTTGCGTGGTGCTTGGTTTCCCGCCCTGCAACCTTTCAGCTAGCAGCCCAGCAGTACGACAGCAACGCCAGGGGCACTTTTTTGTCGCGCTCAGCAGTCCCAGGGAGATTGTGATGTGATCATCTCATCGGTAAGCATTATTTTTCCATCAGAGAACTGTAATAAAGACAAAATCGTGACTTTCATTTTCAATCTTCCTAATCATAAGAATTACACAGCCACACACATACACGAATCCAAACCACGTTCGCCACTCTTCGATTGGGGTGGAGGGAAACAGATTCTCACTCACACACACACACACGACGCCACCCAGAAATGTCTCAAGAACTTAAATAACCTACCCACCAGCTCGCAAGTGTCACAGCCACCAGCATTGTGCAAAATGTGCACGCATCTCTAGAACTCAATCCAATTGCGGTGACTCCGAACTCTCGGTGTGGCCATTGAAACGAAACGCCATCCGCCTACCGTTCGGGTCCGGGAGATCCGGCGAGGTATAAAATGTGATTGCGATCATCGAACGGCTAGGGAAGAAATATGATTTCAATTAACGACTTCGACATCCGGTTACCAATCAGTGAAATTCCACGGCCGCCAACAGTTTTCCTTTGCGTTTCCCGCAAACACGTTCCTTCCATCCCTTTGACACCCCAGCTTGTGAGATAATGCTGATAAATGAGCTGCTGCTATTTTGCCGATAATTTACTCCGGGACAATGTTCCAAATGTTGTCTGAATTTTGAATGCTGCAAGCGGAATCCGAGTGGGGATCGAGGCATGTGTCACTGAAAGTTTCTCCATCGCATGGCAAAAACACATCATAAAAAAGTACAGCACAACACAAAACAAATCTTATTACGGAACGCAATCAGAGCCCGATTTCTGTTCGAGCGGAGAAAATGCGAATTTATGCACCCGTATGCAGCATGCACCGATTACCACCCCGAATGTTCGTGTGCTCGACCCGTTGTTGGCTCGATCCGATGTCTGATGGTTTCGGACCCCGGAGGAACGCGGGAAATAAATCCCACCTCGTAAGCTTTTGCAAGCACGATCGTAATTCACTCGAGATCAATTAAAAATTTTCTCCTCTTGAAACTTGCGCCACTTTTTAATAAGCTGATGGAAATTCGGCTTCGGAAAAACTCACAACAGTGCCATCGCATTCGTGTGCTGATGAATGCGGAACCTGCCAGCAGACAATGTCACGGCGGCACCGGAGGCAGCAGGAAAGCAACATCACAAAAGTGCATATAAATTAATAATAAATTAAATTTACTTTTTTGAAGTACCTCCGCACACTGAGGCGAATGTCTGAGCAAGTCCCCGCTGCTGTTTGTTGTAGCCGTATCTGAATGCGTGAGCAAGCGCCACAAAATGAGAGTCACGTTTTTGTGATTCAATCTACCACGGGTTCCGAAATTCATCCACCGTGAACATCTCGTGAAAGGTCCAACTTATTTGCGCTTCAATGGACGGTTGGCTTCTGACGGTTGGACCCTCGACCAGTCTACCGGCGTTGGTAGGGTACGGACGGTACCAGGGCATCAGACAACGAACGACCGAACCGACCTTTTTTCACCCATTGATTGACAACAAAAAGCAAACATTTTCGTTCGCACACCCGCAAAAGCCCGAGTGCCGGCCACCCCTTTTTTCGTCGGTGTGTGCGCACATTTCAAACATCATCAGAGTTTCAATTTGCAGATTAAAATATAACAAAATAACATAAATCCCTCCCATTTTCAAACCAGCGCGCCAGCACTCGAAACACTGTAGGAGCATTCTTCTTCCCACTTTGGGTGCCATTCCATGCGGATCTCTTTCGCTCCCTTTTACGCTCGGTGTGCTAAAGAACGTTTGCTAAGCATCTCTTTGTTACGCACGGCCGGATGGGCTCACTAATTTTCGGGGACCATCATCATGGTCATGTTTTCGTCACGGACTCAAAAAACCACCCACTCGATCCTGATGCGGATCCGGAGGCATTAACACATAAACAACTCGCTCGCTTGCTTCCTGCCGTTCGGCCGTGGCACGGTTGTCCCTGGATAATTGTGGCCGCCATTTGTGCGCCACTTTTCAAGAACCAACTGCCAGCCGGCGGTGAACTTCGGAGGCTGCGGGCCGATGGAAGAATGGGTACATATCTGACTTTTACGTCAACGAGCAAAATCATCAACTCCCAGCCAACGCAGCACTACCAACGACTTAGCACCTTCCGCGCCCGATGTGATCCCTTTCGCTCGGATTGGATCCTGCCCCCGGTCGACGAGACAAACGAGGTACGGTGATCGAGCGAAACAGAGCAACCGGTCAGAGTGTGCGCGAGCGAGAAGTGAAGTTTAAATTATTTTATCCCAAGTTTCCTTCATTTACAGCAAAATTCAATTACTTCAACTGTGAAAACACTGTGTGCACAATTGTACAACCATGTCCTCCGGACCGACGGGTTGACGTTCTGGAGGGGGCGGTTGGGGATTATTTTAATGCCGAACAAGGGGGCACACAAGCAGTAGGGCCCTTTTTTGAGTGAGGGACCTACGGATGGACACAGACGAACCGAACGTGGGGTGTGATTGAACATGAACCGGAGAGCGAGAGCGAACGATCCGCACCAGCTAGTGTAATAGCGAGCGAGAAGCTGGAGTTTTTTGGGGTCTGGTCTGCTTTTTGCAGGCAAAATGACTTTTATGAAATATGATGATGAGTTTGTATCGCATTTTCTTCTGGCCGCTACGGGATGATGGCGTCTTCCCGCCAAGGCTGTTCCGTCTGCTTTGCCCGGGCCAGAGGTAACAGAAATTCGCCACTTTCTTTTCCACGTCGACAGCAAATGCTACTACTTTTGCAAAACATTCATCTGGCAAGTGGCTCTGAGCCCGTTTGCTTCTTTCCGGTGCTGCATTTTAATTTCGTTTATGCATTTCCGCTTGCAACCCGGGGGCAGACTGGAGATGGACCGAGCTGCCATTATGTGCGCCTGGAAGAAGCTACAAGCAAAAGCTGATAGCAAATAACGATACAAACTGTTGTTAAGTGTTTGGAAAATACTTTTGCAACTTTTATTAGAAAAAAATAGTACTTAAATGAAGCAGTTGAAGAATTTAGACTATTTTTTACAATTTATATTAAATCATTTAAAGTTATGTGTTAAAAAATATGTTTTGAGTACATTATCAGTTTCAATTTGAAATAAATCACTCACATAAGTACATACATCTTACACGTACATCCTCATGGGTTAACTCATAATGAATTTGAACGTAATGGTCCCATGCATACACACCTGGCAGGTAACATTTTAAACAGTTTATCACCCAAGCAAAGTGTCGGGTAAGTGTCTCCGGAGCGCTGTATAACTTTGACGTGAGTCACCGGTGACGGAACAGGGCAGCGCGCTCGCCGCAAAGTACGTTTCAATGTATTTTTGCTCCATCTACAAATATCACCATCATCATCATCATCATAAAGGAAGAACGGGCAGGCACGGGCAAACAGCAGCATTACACATATCACGCATCACATCGTACAACTCACGTGGGCATGAAACAATTCCGACACGTCTTACCTCACAACCCTACACACAGGCACACACGCACTCGCACAAAATCCACCAAGCCCACAACATACACACATCAGTGCGACCCACGTGCGAACATGAGCCTAAGGACCAAATCATCCCCCGAGAACGGGAACCATCCAGCCCAACCGACAGTGAAAGCCTTCGCCTTCGGACGATGTACGATGGCTGGCCGGTCAAAAGAATACGGAAGAATACCAACGGTTCGGTTGGGAGAGCCTTTCGGAAAAGCCTGCTGCTACCACTAACCTTGTCCTCACGCCTCTAAATGATGCTTTCGGGAGCGTATTGTAATTCAGCCTGAGCTACCCGATGGAAAATGTGACACCGTTCGAAATGTAAAACTCCCCTGAATCGCACGTTATGTACACAAATAAAGG